>NC_057814.1:292482388-292503250 GCF_018294505.1 Triticum aestivum | reverse complement strand
CTGGGCGACGGGTGGCGGCGGGGTCGACGGGAGGCGTCGAGCGGTGGCATTTGGGCGTCGGGCGGCGGTTCGGCAACGGCAGCGGCGGTTGGTGGCGCGGTCGACGGGGTCGGGGTGGGGAACGAGGTGGCGGGGCGGGGTACTTACAGGTTCGCGGGGAGGGGGGCGTCCGACTTGGAGAAGGGGGCGACCCCAGGCGGCGGCATCGTCCCGGACTCCGGCGGGAGTCTGGCTCGACCACGATTCGGGCGAGGCGGCGCGGCAGGTGGGCCGGCTGGGCCTTCGGCCCAGTTCGGTCCGCGGGCGATTTTTTATTAAATTACGCCGAACTAAAATAAATCCTAGAAAAATAAATAAAAATCTAAAAATGCCAAAACAAATTTTCACCGTCTAATTAAAATAATTAGAACGCGATGAACATTTTCTTTGCCCTAAAATGCAATTTTGGAAACATGCAAAATTTTCTAATGCAAATAAAATGCAATAAATCCAAATAAAATCTAATATTTGATTTTAATATTTTTCCTCCAATATTTCAATTATTTTGGAGAAGTCATATTTTCTCCTCTCATATACTTTTATATGAAATATTTTTCGGAGTGAAAAATAATTAAAAGCAAAATCATCATTTCATAATTTGATGAAAATCAAATATGAAAACCGGGAAATCCCCAATTCTCTCCGAGGGTCCTTGAGCTGCTTAGGATTTCGAGGATTAGCCAAAATGCAATAAAATATGCTATGCAATGATGATCTAGTGTATAACATTCCAAATTGAAAATTTGGGATGTTACAAACCTACCCCCTTAAGAGGAATCTCGCCCTCGAGATTCGGGTTGGCTAGAAAATAGGTGAGAGTGGTCCTTCCGTAGATCTTCCTCTCGCTCCCAGGTGGCTTCATCTTCAGTGTGGTGGCTCCACTGAACTTTGCAAAACTTGATAACCTTGCTGCGAGTGACTCGGCTGGCATACTCAAGAATTTTGACTGGTTTCTCCTCATAAGTTAAATCACTATCCAACTGAATCGCCTCTAGTGGCACTGTATCTCTCAGCGGTATATCAACCATCTCTGCGTGACACTTCTTCAACTGGGAAACGTGGAATACATCATGAACTCCTGACAATCCTTCAGGCAATTCCAACTTGTAAGCAACTTCTCCCATACGCTCCAAAACTTTGTATGGTCCTACAAAACGTGGCGCTTACTTTCCCTTAACTCCAAAACGCTTCACTCCTCGAAGTGGTGATACTCGAAGATAAACTCGGTCTCCGGCTTCATAAACTGTTTCCTTACGTTTTGAATCCGCATAGCTCTTCTGCCTGGTCTAGGCTACTTTGAGTCTATCGCGAATCAACTTCACCTTCCGTTCAGATTCTTTAATCAAGTCTGGTCCAAAAAACTGGCGGTCTCCAACTTCGTCCCATAACAATGGTGTTCTACACCTCCTTCCGTACAAAGCTTCAAAAGGGGCCATCTTCAAACTGGATTGATAACTGTTGTTGCAAGAAAACTCTGCATACGAAAAATTGTCGTCCCAACTGGATCCATAATCTAGCGCACAAGCTCTCAGCATGTCTTCCAAAATCTGATTGACTCTCTTGGTCTGTCCGTCTGTCTGTGGATGAAAGGCTGTACTGAACTCTAGCCTGGTACCCAAAGTTTCGTGCAACTGATTCCAAAACTTTGAAGTAAACTGGGTTCCTCTATCTGATACAATGCTCCTTGGAACTCCATGCAGACATACGATCCTAGTCATGTATATCTTTGCCAACTTAGCACTGGTGTAAGTGGTCTTCACTGGGATGAAATGAGCTACCTTCGTCAAACGATCGACTACAACCCATATCGAGTCAGAGCCTGAACGAGTCCTGGGCAATCCCATGATAAAATCCATGCCTAGTTTATCCCACTTCCATTCGGGTATCGGCAATGGCTGTAGCAATCCTGCAGGCTTCTGATGCTCTGCCTTCACTCTCTGACATACATCACAAACTGCTACATACTCCGCAATATCCTTCTTCATTCCGGTCCACCAGAAAGTATCCGTCAAATCCAAATACATCTTGGTATTTCCTGGGTGAATCGAATACGGCGAATCATGGGCCTCTTGTAAGATCAACTTCCTGATCTCCGGATCATTGGGCACATAAACGCGGTCCTCAAACCATAAGGTATCGTGCTCATCCTCACAAAATCTCTTGTCTTTTCCTTTACTCATCTTTTCCTTTATCTCATCAATCTCCTTGTCTGTCTTTTGTGCTTCTCGGATCTTTTCCATCAAGGTAGACTGAATCTCCAATGTTGCTACATAGCCTCTCGGAACTATTTCCAAACGTAGTTCGCGAAAATCCTCGGCTAACTCCTTGGGTAACTCTCCGATCATGAGTGTGTTGACATGGCTCTTGTGGCTCAACGCATCGGCTACTACGTTAGCTTTTCCGGGGTGATAATGCAATCTCATATCATAATCTTTTATGAGTTCCAACCATCTCCTTTGCCTGAGATTCAACTCCTTCTGCGTGAAAATGTACTTCAAACTCTTGTGATCTGTGTACACCTCACAGTGATTTCAGATGAGAAAATGTCTCCATGTCTTCAACGCATGCACTACAGCTGCTAACTCCAAATCATGTGTAGCGTAATTCTTCTCATGGGGTTTAAGCTGTCGTGAAGCATATGAAACAACTCTTCCTTCCTGCATAAGCACTGCTCCAAGTCCTCGACGTGAAGCATCGCAGTAAACTTCATAATCCTTGCGCTGATCTGGCAGAATCAACACTAGTGATGTAACCAAACTTTTCTTTAACTCCTGAAGACTAGCTTCACATTCCTCAGTCCAATTGAACTTGGTGTCCTTCTTCAACAGCTCCGTCATGGGCTTAGCAATCCTCGAAAAATTCTCAATGAACCTCCGATAGTATCCTGCAAGTCCAAGAAAACTCCGGATCTGTCACGACCGGTTTTTCAATAAAATATTTATTGAGAGACCAATCCCTTTTACGGACCAGTAAGGAAGAATTCCTTCTCACTGGTAGACAATATCTTGGTCACAGAAGAAAAATACCAGGAGTACTGAATATGATACAAGGTTGAGCGGAGACTGCTCAACAATTTATTACAAACACGCCGATAAAACATAACGGCGGATAGGGTGGCATGACTACTAACTCACGATAACAACGGTGGTGGAAATATCACCGCGAAGTGGGGGAAATGACTCCTGAAAGCTACAGCTCTTCGAGCATCGGAGTGAGGCTCGAGGAGACTTATTGCGGGTGGCGGAAGCGTATATAATACAAGTGACCAAAATCCAGGATCGCACGGGACTGACTGGGATTCCTCTAGGCGTCGGACTCACTATCAAACTCTTCATCCATGAGATCGCCTTCGTCAACATCTGGCCAAATCAACAAGCCAGGTGAGTACTATGAAAGTACTCGCAAGACAGTTCGGACATAAGATATAACAAATGTAAACATGATGCATATGAATAGATTTAACAAGTGCGTTCAGACATAGAGATAATGATGCATGGGAAAATAACAGGGAAGTCGGGCGGTATTCCTCCCGAAATCCCAAAATAAATACTGGGTGCCAAACGAGGGTCTGAATGACTCCTCGAGAGGAAACTGCAAGAATAATAATACCGGTGCCAAACGAGGGTCTGGATGACTCCTAGAGAGGAAACTGCAAGAATAATAATGCCGCAGTCGGGCGTCGGGACGACACCACATAAAGGGCTTATAACAGGAAATAAAAGACAATGCGTGCCACAGTCGGACGTCTGAGCGACATCACATAAAGGGCTTATATTGAAAGTAAACGACAAACATGCCGTAGTGGGACGTCTGAGCGACATCACATAAAGGGCTTATATTGAAAGTAAACGACAAACATGCCGCAGTCGGACGTCTGAGCGACATCACATAAAGGGCTTATATTTATAACTCAATAGCTCATGAATTTAAATCATAACAAGAGAATAATCAGTCATGAGGTAAACAACAGGGTTAGTCCATCCACAGGAATAACGTTCAGCCAAGTTTACTACTCACGCATGCTTACCGGAAGGAAATATAATGCGAGGGTTTAACATAGACATGGATCCAGTGATCACGTTACTTGACCATGGATACGGTGACTCGGAAGGATTTGACTCTGCAGAGTTTGTACTTTAACCACAGCCAACGGATTTCAGTAGTCACGGGGACTAGTTCCGTTTATGGTGTTTTGGAAGAAACACATCTAACCAGTACACACCCATTCAACAATCCGAAGCCAGGAATCACCCTCGGCAACGTTCAAGAAAAACCTTGAGACGGGGAGGCTACAACCTCGCGTAGCATGGGATCAAATTTCTATACGCGCGCTCTAAGGGGTGCCCCCCTCTCGGTCCAAACCGGAAACACCCATGCCCCCTGACCGGATGACTGGCTTTAATCTAGGGCCATGGAACCATCATCCCGGCCCCTCTGTTTGGTGTGTACACGGATAGAGGTTACCAACTTACTAAACCGCATTCTGGCAGAAAACAAGTGGTAGCACGGAAGGGGAAAGAACGATAACGTGACTCCGTCCACGTTAACGTCGGAATTTGTCGGATGACGCAAGGCTGGCATGCTACAACAGTACCACCTTGCTGCCCTTCATGTCACCACATGATTAGGCCATCTCTCATCAGAGATCATCGCAACTTTGGAACACGCGGGTAGTTGCCTTACAAGCAACGAGGTACTCACCGATACTCATATGCCACGCACAACCTCTCATGCAAACATGCAAAACACCTATGATATCAAAGGTTAAAACATGCTTGCCTGGTTCGGAGAAATCGGAGTCTAGCTCGGCGAAGTTCGCAGCTCCGTCACCTCTTCCGGAACCTACGGCATAGCGAAAAAGTGTACTAACGTGAAAACCAACGCGTGCATAAAAGTTGTTCTGAAAATTTTCCAAGTAAATCCCATAAAAAACTAGACCAAATTATAAGACTGTCAGAAAAAGAATCACTCAAAAATCCCTTTTTATTAAAAAGTTATAAAGTTTTCTGTCCAGGGACTCATCTGTAATGAAACAGAAAAGTTCCAGGGTCTAAACTGAGAAAACAGAAAACGCTTCAGAAAGAAATGCGCCAGCTCAAAGGGAAAACGTATTTGCCCGAAGGCGCCAACAGAAAACGTTTCGAGGGAGAAGAGAATAGAGGCTGACAGGGGGGTCCACATGTCATGTTTAAAAAGTTCGCCGGCGCCCGAAGGTTGCGGTGGTCGCCGGCGTCGAACCACGGCGAGACAGGGAGATCGGAGTGTACCAAGAGCTTCAGCGTGTCCTTCCGCGTCGGTGGGTGGTGGACTCGAGCGACGGAGAGCACGACGTCGACGGCGACACTTTCTCCGGCGGACGGCGGCTCGGGTGATGATGCAGAACTCCGGTGGGTGCTGCAAACTCCGAATTGAAGCGCGGGTCAGGAGAGTGGATTCATAGGGAAGCTACAGGCAAGAGATGGGAGGCAGAGGTGCACGCACGGGAGCGAATCAAGCTGCATCCCGTGGCGGGTCGCGGCGGCCGGAGTCGGGGAAGAAAGCTCCCTCGGGGCTCTTCCAGTGGCTTGGTGTGGTCTAGGTGGAGTGCAGAGGTGGTGTGGGTTCGAGTTGAAGCTCGGGGCCTCTATTTATAGGCGGATCGAGGGGGTGGCCGTGAACGGAGAATCTCCGGCGAGCAATTACGGCGGGGCAGCGGATTGGCAGGGGGTTTAGGTGGCCAAGCAGCATCAGTGGGAGTTACTAGTCCCGTTCCCCCGCTAACCCCGGTCGGTCTTGGCGTAATGGCGCCGGTCCACGGTGGGGTGGCCGCACGGGCACGACGGCGGCAGAGAGCGCGCTCCGCGCCCAGCGGTTCACGACGAGGGTGGCAGCGCGCACTGGGGAGTGGGTGGCCACGCGGCGGCCTCCGGTGGCTTGGGCGGCGCTGGGTGGCGCCGTCTGCGCTGCGCCTCTCTCTGGCGGCCGCAAAGCCGCCGCTGGCGTCGGTCACGGGGCGGCGCACCTCCCCCAGCTCGTCGCCGACGTCCGCAAGGCTCCAGGTGCTAATGCGGTGCAGAGGACAAGGGGGAGGGGACGGGGAGCAAGGCGCCAACGCGGCACTGTCGAGATCGACAACATGTTCTGAAGAAAACGACAGTAGATCACTGAACTGTATTTCTGAAACTCTGAACTTGACATTGACAATGCTCTGCAGGTGTTCGACAGAATGATTTGGCAAGGAGAAAAAATTTCCTGGGGCTGGGACTTGGTGAGGTGACCTCTCAATGCACCCAGAGGCTGCCTGATTTTCCTCAAAAATTTTGGAGAAGGATTTGAATGAATTTCATCAAATTTGGCAAATCTGGTCCAAACTTGCAGCAAGTATAGTTTGAAAAATTTGAACTGAAGACCAGTGGATCTTCATGGATCTTGGTTGAGGGCTCAAAGGACTAGGAAGGGAAATTGGTTTGGGGGCAAAAATCAAAACAGAAATGGTAGCTCCTTTGTAAATCTCCAAGGGCTAGAATAGAAGGCAGAAATTGTTTTGATAAGATTTAAATGGAAAATAATCATATGGGGAGGTTCAACTTGCTGGATTTGATGCAAATCATGATCCAAAGATGAGGGAAGGTTTAGGAGAGTGTATTTGCACTAAGGTCATGGCATGAGAGGTTTGTTGAAAGTGGTAAAGGATTATTCCAAAAGCTATAGAGTATTTTCAAAGAAATTTTCAAAAGACATTTTTCCCAAGTGAAAAGCATTTTGGCTTGAGTCCAAAATAAAAAGCAAGGACCTCCAAGACCAAAATCAAGCCTTGGGTGAAACCAAATAAAACTCTTGCCATATAAATAATTTGAAAGGGAGGGTTCTTTTGAAGGAAAAATTTAAACCACCTCCCTCAAGTCAAATAATTTTTTTTGAAAAATCCAAATGAAATTTTGGGTGTCACAACACCTACCCCCTTAGGAAAAATCTCGTCCTCGAGATTACTGCTGATCCTCAAATAGATATGGGTACTCTTCCTGAAGAAAATCTTCCCTTTCCCATGTAGCTTCATCCTCGGTGTGGTTGCTCCACTGAACTTTGAAAAATTTAGTTGTTTTCTGTCGGGTCCTCCGTTCAGACTCTCCCAATATCTTTACTGGCCGTTCTCTGTAGGTGAGATCTGGTTGTACATCGATGCTCTCATGGGATACATGCTTCTCCGGGTTACTTACACATTTTCTCAATTGTGAGACGTGGAATACGTCATGGACGTCTAACAGCTCCTTGGGTAAGTCTAGTTTGTAGGCCGCTGTGCCTCTTCGTGCCTCTATACAAAATGGTCCGATAAATCTCGGGGCTAGCTTCCCCTTAATTTTGAACCTTTGCGGGCCTCTCATAGGAGACACTCGTAGGTATACGGAATCACCAGGTTCAAAGCTGACCTCACGATGTTTTTGATCGTAGTAGCTCTTTTGTCGGCTCTGTGCTGTCTTGAGTCTGTCCCTGATCTGCTTAACTTTCTCCTCGGCCTCTTTAAGCATGTCTGGGCCGAAGATACGGCTGTCACCTGTTTCTGACCAATTCAGTGGGGTACGACACCTCCGTCCATACAATGCTTCAAAGGGTGCCATTTGCAAGCTGGCTTGGTAACTGTTGTTGTAAGCAAACTCGGCATACGGCAAACTCTCTTCCCAACTGGACCCATAGGTGAGCACACAGGCTCTCAGCATATCCTCTAGGATTTGGTTCACATGTTCCGTTTGTCCATCAGTCTGAGGGTGGTACGCTGTACTGAATGCTAGTTGCGTGCCCAGAGCTTGTTGTAAGTGATCCCAAAATTTAGAGACAAATTGAGTGCCTCGATCGGATATTATAGTTTTTGGGACTCCATGCAGACAAACTATACGGGAAAGATAAAGCTTCGCCAGCCTTTGTGTGGAGTAGGTCGTCTTTACGGGAATGAAATGGGCTACCTTGGTTAGCCTATCTGTGATGACCCATATGGCATCATTTCCGCATTGTGATCGTGGTAGTCTGACGATGAAGTCCATTCCTATTTCATCCCATTTTCCACTCCGGTATCCTGTTTGGCTGGAGTAGCCCTGCTGGCTTTTGATGCTCGGCCTTGATGCGCTGACATGAATCGCAACAAGCAATAAATGTGGCTATATCCCTTTTCATACCGTGCCACCAAAATCTTTCCTGAATGTCTTTGTACATTTTGGTTCCTCCAGGGTGGATCGAGTATGGAGCGGTGTGGCTTTCGGTTAGGATTTGTTGCTTGAGTTCCTCAATGTTAGGTACGCAAAGTCTGTCTCCGTACCATAATATTCCTTCACTGTCTGTGACGAACTCTGAAGCCTTACCAAGGTTCATTTTCTTCTTTATACCTTTGATGCTGGGATGTCCCTGTTGAGCCTTCTTAATTTGTTCCACTATGGTGGGTTGTATCTCCAGATTTGATACGGTGCCCTCAGAGACTAACACCATGTTGAGCCTAGCGAACTCTTGCTGAAACTCAGGCCTCAAGTTTTTCGGACCGTCGTTGTCCGGGCTGGGGTTTCAACTAAGGGCATCAGCCACTACATTTGCTTTCCCTGGATGGTAGTGAATGCCGACATCATAGTCCTTGACCAATTCCAACCAGCGTCGTTGGCGTAAATTTAGCTCTGGCTGTGTGAAAATATATTTGAGGCTCTTATGGTCTGTACATATTTCACAGCGATTTCCCAACAGAAAGTGCCTCCACTCCTTGAGTGCATGTATGACTGCTGCTAGCTCCAAGTCATGTGTTGGGTAATTTTCCTCATGTTTTCGCAGCTGCCTGGAGGCATACGCGACAACTTTGCCATCCTACATTAGTACACATCCGAGGCCTTTTCGGGACGCTTCACAATATACTTCAAAACTCTTGTGTATGTCTGGCACGGTTAATACCGGTGCGGTTGTTAGCTTCTTCTTAAGTTCTTGGAAGCTTCTCTCGCATGCTTCCGTCCATACAAATTTCTTGTCTTTCTTGAGCAACTGTGTTATTGGTTTTGCCACAGTGGAGAATCCTTCAATAAATCTTCTGTAATATCCGGCCATTCCCAGGAAACTCCGCACATCTGTCACGTTGGCGGGTGGCTTCCAGTCAAGTATGGCTTTGACCTTTTCTGGGTCTACGGCCACGCCTTCTTGGTTCAATATATGGCATAGGAAACCAACCTGCCTTAGCCAAAACTCACACTTGCTAAATTTGGCGTACAACTGATGTTTCCTTAATTCTCCCAAAACAATTCTGAGATGCTCAGCATGCTCTTCTGGTGTCCTTGAGTATACCAGAATATCGTCGATGAACACCACAACAAATTTGTCCATGGATTTCATGAACACTTTGTTCATGAGGTGGGCGAAATATGCGGGGGCGTTCGTTAGACCAAAAGGCATCACTGTGAATTCGTATAATCCGTATCTGGAGGTGAATGCTATTTTAGGGATATCTTCTGTCCGTACTTTCAATTGATGATATCCCGATCTCAAATCAATTTTTGAGAACACCTTGGCTTGTGCGAGCTAGTCAAACAAATCATTTCTCCGTGGCATCGGATATTTGTTTTTGATGGTGACCATATTGAGAGCTCGATAGTCTATACACAGTCTCAGTGTCCCATCCTTTTTCTTGGCGAATAATACTGGCGAACCCCATGGTGAGGAGCTGGCTCGAATAAATCCTTTGTCCAATAATTCCTTTATCTGCTTCTTCAACTCCACCAATTCTGAGGGTGCCATTCTATAAGGCTTCTTATAGATGGGAGCGGTGCCAGGTGCTAGTTCGATGCTGAACTCTATCTCTCGGTTTGGTGGCATGCCTGGCACTTCTTCAGGAAATACATCAGGGAACTCGCATACCACTGGAACTTTACTCAGTTCTGAAATGTCCACTTTGTTTAGCTTTGGTTGCCGTGACCGTGGCCTTTCTTGGGCTGTAACCTTTATTGTCTTGCCGTGATGGTGAGTGAGAATCACGGTCCGATTGAAACAGTCAATGAATCCTTTGTTGGTGGTCAACTAGTCCATCCCTAAAATGACATCCAGTCCTTTATTTTCCAACACGATGAGATTTGCTTGGAACTGTAGTCCTTCGAACTCAATGATTACTCCTTGGCAGTAACTCTGAGAGATTTGCTTATTCCCGGGGGACTTGATGATCATAGATTTTTCCAAGGGAAGTATCGGAAAACCATGTTGCAAAACAAAACTCTTCGAAACGAACGAATGGGAAGCTCCAGAATCAAACAAAACCGTGGCAGGTACTGTGTTGACAGGGAACGTACCGAGCACGATGTCTGGGGCATTCTGCGCTCCTTCCCTGGTCACATGGTTCAGGTGACCCTTCCTGTGGTTGTTGTTGGGATTGAAATTGTTGCGCTTGGGGGCTGGATTGTTTCCACCATTGTTCGGCTTGGGGGCCGAGTTCCTCGGCTTTGGGCACTGTTTAGCATAGTGCCCTTCTTCTCCACAAGCATAGCATGTGACCCCTGGATGGTACGTGAACTCCTTGTCCCTGGCATGAAACTGTCTGACGGGCCTTAGATCGGTAGTCGTGGATTTCCTTGCTCCTGTCCTTGGAAACTCAGTCTTGCTTCGGTTGTTGCGAGCGAGGGTCGTCTTGTCCCTTTTTCACTTACGGATATCTTCCAGACTACGGCGCTCATTCTCCAAGGTAATGGCCTTGTCAACCAGAGTTTTAAAATCCGGAAAAGTGTGTACAACCAGTTGGCATTTTAGTGCTGGTGCCAGGCCGTCCAGGAATTTCTCCATCTTCTTGTTCTCGGTCATGTGCTCGTCGTAGGCATAACGAGATAGCTGGGTAAACTGACCGTTGTATTCTGTCACTGACATGCCTCTTTGCTTGAGATCGTCAAATTCCCTCTTCTTGATTTTTATGATGCTCCGGGGAATGTGTGCCCCACGAAAGCCTTCCTTGAATTCTTCCCAGGTGATGTTGTGTTCACTGGGATGCATGTGTAGGAAGTTTTCCCACCATGCTGCAGCTGCTCCAGTAAGGTAGTGTGGTGCATAAAGCACCTTCTCATGATCTGAACACTGGGCAATAATCAGCTTCCTTTCGATGTCGCGAAGCCAATCGTCGGCTTCTAGCGGCCTATCGGTGTGAGCAAACGTTGAAGGGCGAGTTTTCTGTAACTCAGATAACTTGGAATGAGGCTGATAGGGTTCATGGTGGTTTCCCATATTGATGACGTGATTCATCATCTCTTGGTGTTGTTGCTGGCTTTGTTCGAAGAGACGGCATACTTGAGACAAGGCTGTTTCGCTGTCTTGTTGACTAGACTGTCCCTGAGTGAAGTTGTTGCTAGTCTGTGTTCCATAAACTTCTTCTGGATAATTGGGCATGGAACGAGTCCACGGACGAGACATTTTTCCAGTCTGGGGTATTATTTTGCAAAACTCATAAGAAGAACTGTGTGGCACAAAGAAAATCTTGCAAAGGCAAAAACTTAAAAGACCTCAAGATATTGAAGAAAACTTAAACGATTTTGCACGGAGAAGAACTGCTTAGCATATATCTTACACGCGAAAAGCAAACACACGATACAGCACTCAGGATGTGCGTACACAATCCTGACATGTTATTTAGACTAGCGTACTCCTCCGGAAAGCAGCAAACACACTAATACAAACTAGCGTACAGAGAAAACACATCATACAAGCAGACATAACGCGCGGCTACTCGGCGCACTCAGTCGGAGATGGTGACGATGTCCTTTCCCTTGCCGAGGGAAAGACTCAGCGGTGCAGGAGATTCAACCTCCACCTCCTCTCTAGCAGGCTCCTGGCGCGTAGCACTGCGCTGCGGTGATGGTGCAGGAGCGACAGGCGGCAGAGCGGGTGCGGCAGGCGGTGCAGCTCTGACTGGAGTAGGGGCGATGACTCGGTCGAACTCCTCAGTGGTAGGCAGACGGCGAGCAGTGGCCAAAATGGCCGGTGCATAAGAGGCTGAAGATGAGACGAATGTCAGAGGCGGTGCCGTGTGGAGAAGCTCCTTCCTGCAGGCAGGACCGCCCCGGACTAAGTCCATGCGGGCAGCCACAAGATCGTCTACGAGGTTGTCGAAAGATTCCTCCAGAGCCTTGAGGTACTCAACAACCATCTCGATGGCTTCATCTCGCTCTCCCCAATGGCAGGTGAATGCATAGTGACAAGTGTATGGCACATGGCATGGGAGGTAGCGGTAGCGACGAGTCTTCATCATCAGAAGGATGTCCCGAAGATGAGCTATCGCCTCACGGGCAGCCATCTGCATGGCATGCCTCTCCGTAGGCATGGCCCTTCCCACGAAACGGAAGTGGCGAGATGCAGAACGTCCTCCCTTGAATTGCACCACGGCATGGTGCATAGACACGTCGTCGCTGAGCTTGTGCTGGTAAAGCGTAAACTCCGGACGAGTCGCTGGCCCGATCGCGAGCTTGGTGATGGAAACGAAGAGTTTGACAAACCCCTCGGGCACGTTCGTGAACACTCGAGTCTCGCAGTTGCTGCCAGCCATCTACAAAAGTAGGCAAAAATTCTGAGTAGTCATGTAAAAAATTTATGATGACCAACAGAAAATAGCTACATTTGCAAAAATGCTGAAAAAGCACAAAAGACGCTAATAACCGATTAGCGATCACACTAGTGGCTTCCTACAGTCAGCCTGGCTCTGATAGCAAGCTTGTCACGACTGGTTTTTCAATAAAATATTTATTGAGAGACCAATCCCTTTTACGGACCAGTAAGGAAGAATTCCTTCTCACTGGTAGACAATATCTTGGTCACAGAAGAAAAATACCAGGAGTACTGAATATGATACAAGGTTGAGCGGAGACTGCTCAACAATTTATTACAAACACGCCGATAAAACATAACGGCGGATAGGGTGGCATGACTACTAACTCACGATAACAACGGTGGTGGAAATATCACCGCGAAGTGGGGGAAATGACTCCTGAAAGCTACAGCTCTTCGAGCATCGGAGTGAGGCTCGAGGAGACTTATTGCGGGTGGCGGAAGCGTATATAATACAAGTGACCAAAATCCAGGATCGCACGGGACTGACTGGGATTCCTCTAGGCGTCGGACTCACTATCAAACTCTTCATCCATGAGATCGCCTTCGTCAACATCTGGCCAAATCAACAAGCCAGGTGAGTACTATGAAAGTACTCGCAAGACAGTTCGGACATAAGATATAACAAATGTAAACATGATGCATATGAATAGATTTAACAAGTGCGTTCAGACATAGAGATAATGATGCATGGGAAAATAACAGGGAAGTCGGGCGGTATTCCTCCCGAAATCCCAAAATAAATACTGGGTGCCAAACGAGGGTCTGAATGACTCCTCGAGAGGAAACTGCAAGAATAATAATACCGGTGCCAAACGAGGGTCTGGATGACTCCTAGAGAGGAAACTGCAAGAATAATAATGCCGCAGTCGGGCGTCGGGACGACACCACATAAAGGGCTTATAACAGGAAATAAAAGACAATGCGTGCCACAGTCGGACGTCTGAGCGACATCACATAAAGGGCTTATATTGAAAGTAAACGACAAACATGCCGTAGTGGGACGTCTGAGCGACATCACATAAAGGGCTTATATTGAAAGTAAACGACAAACATGCCGCAGTCGGACGTCTGAGCGACATCACATAAAGGGCTTATATTTATAACTCAATAGCTCATGAATTTAAATCATAACAAGAGAATAATCAGTCATGAGGTAAACAACAGGGTTAGTCCATCCACAGGAATAACGTTCAGCCAAGTTTACTACTCACGCATGCTTACCGGAAGGAAATATAATGCGAGGGTTTAACATAGACATGGATCCAGTGATCACGTTACTTGACCATGGATACGGTGACTCGGAAGGATTTGACTCTGCAGAGTTTGTACTTTAACCACAGCCAACGGATTTCAGTAGTCACGGGGACTAGTTCCGTTTACGGTGTTTTGGAAGAAACACATCTAACCAGTACACACCCATTCAACAATCCGAAGCCAGGAATCACCCTCGGCAACGTTCAAGAAAAACCTTGAGACGGGGAGGCTACAACCTCGCGTAGCATGGGATCAAATTTCTATACGCGCGCTCTAAGGGGTGCCCCCCTCTCGGTCCCAACCGGAAACACCCATGCCCCCTGACCGGATGACTGGCTTTAATCTAGGGCCATGGAACCATCATCCCGGCCCCTCTGTTTGGTGTGTACACGGATAGAGGTTACCAACTTACTAAACCGCATTCTGGCAGAAAACAAGTGGTAGCACGGAAGGGGAAAGAACGATAACGTGACTCCGTCCACGTTAACGTCGGAATTTGTCGGATGACGCAAGGCTGGCATGCTACAACAGTGCCACCTTGCTGCCCTTCATGTCACCACATGATTAGGCCATCTCTCATCCAAGATCATCGCAACTTTGGAACACGCGGGTAGTTGCCTTACAAGCAACGAGGTACTCACCGATACTCATATGCCACGCACAACCTCTCACGCAAACATGCAAAACACCTATGATATCAAAGGTTCAAACATGCTTGCCTGGTTCGGAGAAATCGGAGTCTAGCTCGGCGAAGTTCGCAGCTCCGTCACCTCTTCCGGAACCTACGGCATAGCGAAAAAGTGTACTAACGTGAAAACCAACGCGTGCATAAAAGTTGTTCTGAAAATTTTCCAAGTAAATCCCATAAAAAACTAGACAAAATTATAAGACTGTCAGAAAAAGAATCACTCAAAAATCCCTTTTTATTAAAAAGTTATAAAGGTTTCTGTCCAGGGACTCATCTGTAATGAAACAGAAAAGTTCCAGGGTCTAAACTGAGAAAACAGAAAACGCTTCGGAAAGAAACGCGCCAGCTCAAAGGGAAAACGTATTTGCCCGAAGGCACCAACAGAAAACGTTTCGAGGGAGAAGAGAATAGAGGCTGACAGGGGGGTCCACATGTCATGTTTAAAAAGTTCACCGGCGCCCGAAGGTTGCGGTGGTCGCCGGCGTCGAACCACGGCGAGACAGGGAGATCGGAGTGTACCAAGAGCTTCAGCGTGTCCTTCCGCTTCGGTGGGTGGTGGACTCGAGCGACGGAGAGCACCACGTCGACGGCGACACTTTCTCCGGCGGACGGCGGCTCGGGTGATGATGGAGAACTCCGGTGGGTGCTGCAAACTCCGAATTGAAGCGCGGGTCAGGAGAGTGGATGCATAGGGAAGCTACTGGCAAGAGATGGGAGGCAGAGGTGCACGCACGGGAGCGAATCGAGCTGGATCCCGTGGCGGGTCGCGGCGGCCGGAGTCGGGGAAGAAAGCTCCCTCGGGGCTCTTCCAGTGGCTTGGTGTGGTCTAGGTGGAGTGCAGAGGTGGTGTGGGTTCGAGTTGAAGCTCGGGGCCTCTATTTATAGGCGGATCGAGGGGGTGGCCGTGAACGGAGAATCTCCGGCGAGCAATTACGGCGAGGCAGCGGATTGGCAGGGGGTTTAGGTGGCCAGGCAGCATCAGTGGGAGTTACTGGTCCCGTTCCCCCGCTAATCCTGGTCGGTCTTGGCGTAATGGCGCCGGTCCACGGTGGGGTGGCCGCACGGGCACGACGGCGGCAGAGAGCGCGCTCCGCGCCCAGCGGTTCACGACGAGGGTGGCAGCGCGCACTGGGGAGTGGGTGGCCACGCGGCGGCCTCCGGTGGCTTGGGCGGCGCTGGGTGGCGCCGTCTGCGCTGCGCCTCTCTCTGGCGGCCGCAAAGCCGCTGCTGGCGTCGGTCACGGGGCGGCGCACCTCCCCCAGCTCGTCGCCGACGTCCGCAAGGCTCCAGGCGCTCGTGCGGTGCAGAGGACAAGGGGGAGGGGACGGGGAGCAAGGCGCCAACGCGGCACTGTCGAGATCGACAACATGTTCTGAAGAAAACGACAGTAGATCACTGAACTGTATTTCTGAAACTCTGAACTTGACATTGACAATGCTCTGCAGGTGTTCGACAGAATGATTTGGCAAGGAGAAAATATTTCCTGGGGCTGGGACTTGGTGAGGTGACCTCTCAATGCACCCAGAGGCTGCCTGATTTTCCTCAAAAAAATTGGAGAAGGATTTGAATGAATTTCATCAAATTTGGCAAATCTGGTCCAAACTTGCAGCAAGTATAGTTTGAAAAATTTGAACTGAAGACCAGTGGATCTTCATGGATCTTGGTTGAGGGTCAAAGGACTAGGAAGGGAAATTGTTTTGGGGGAAAAAATCAAAACAGAAATGGTAGCTCCTTTGTAAATCTCCAAGGGCTAGAATAGAAGGCAGAAATTGTTTTGATAAGATTTAAATGGAAAATAATCATATGGGGAGGTTCAACTTGCTGGATTTGATGCAAATCATGATCCAAAGATGAGGGAAGGTTTAGGAGAGTGTATTTGCACTAAGGTCATGGCATGAGAGGTTTGTTGAAAGTGGTAAAGGATTATTCCAAAAGCTATAGAGTATTTTCAAAGAAATTTTCAAAAGACATTTTTCCCAAGTGAAAAGCATTTTGGCTTGAGTCCAAAATAAAAAGCAAGGACCTCCAAGACCAAAATCAAGCCTTGGGTGAAACCAAATAAAACTCTTGCCATATAAATATTTTGAAAGGGAGGGTTCTTTTGAAGGAAAAATTTAAATCACCTCCCTCAAGTCAAATAAATTTTTTTGAAAAATCCAAATGAAATGTTGGGTGTCACAGGATCTCTCCAACTGATGTGGGTGATTCCCAGTTTGTCACAGTGACAACCTTGGTGGGGTCTACTGCTATTCCTTCTCCGGATATAACATGTCCGAGGAATCCAACTTCCTTCAATCAAAATTCACATTTGCTGAACTTGGCGTATAACTGATGTTCTCTGAGCTTCTCAAGTACCAAACGCAAATGCTCCTTATGCTCCTCTTCATTCTTGGAGTAGACCAAAATATCATCAATGAATACCACGACGAACTTATCCAAAAACTCCATAAACACCTTGTTCATCATGTTCATGAAATAGGCAGGTGCGTTAGTCAGACCAAATGACATAACGGTGTACTCGTACAGCCCATACCTAGTGGTAAAAGCCGTCTTAGGTGTATCCTGCTCTCGAATCTTCAACTGGTGGTATCTTGATCGCAGATCGATCTTGGAAAATACCTTAGCTCCTTGCAATCGGTCAAACAGATCATTGATCATCGGTAGTGGCTACTTATTTTTGATGGTCACTTCATTCAATCCTCGATAATCAACAACCATCCTTAACGATCCATCCTTCTTCTCCACTAGAAGCACTGGTGATCCCCAAGGTGACGAACTTGGGCGAATATAGCCTTTATCCAGTAACTCCTTAATCTGCTTTTTCTATTTCGTCCAAATCCTTAGCGGGCATCCTGTATGGTCTCTTAGATATCGGCCCTGTGCCTGGCAAAAGCTCAATCAAAAACTCAATGTCTCTATCCGGTGGCATGCTGTAACGCCCACAATGCGGCTATATCTCCCACGTGTCGAGGCACGACTTAGAGGCATAACCGCATAGTGGTTTTGTCGCAAGAAGGGTCATCTTCACACAATCCCATGTAATGAACAAGAATGGGATAAAGAGTTGGCTTACAATCGCCACTTCACACAATACATAAATATCATCATACATCATCCAAAATACAAACATATAGACCGGCTACGGTCAAAATCCAGATGAAAATAAGACAACCCCAAATGCTAGATCCCCGATCGTCCCAACTGGGCTCCACTACTGATCATCAGGAAAAGACACATAGTAACGACCACGTTCCTCGTTGAACACCCACTTGAGATCTACGCCATCATCTGCACTGGCATCGTCGGCACCTGCAACTGTTTGGTAGAATCTGTGAGTCACGGGGACTCAGCAATCTCACACCCGCGATATCAAGACTATTTAAGCTAGTGGGAAAAGGTGGTGTAATGAGGTGGAGCTGCAGCGGCATAAGCATATATGGTGGCTAACTTGCGCAAAAGACAGCGAGAAGAGAAGTAACGGAACGGACGTCATCTAGCAATGACCAAGAAGTGATCCTGAACACCTACTTACGTCATTCATAACACAGACCGTGTTCACTTCCCGGACTCCGCCGAGAAGAGACCATCACGGCTACACACGCAATTGATGTATTTTACTTGGGTCAAGTGACAAGTTATCTACAACCGGACATTAACAAATTCCCATCTGCCTCATAACCGCGGGCACGGCTTTCGAAAGATAATACCCTGCAGGGGTGTCCCAACTTAGCCCATCACAAGCTCTCACGGTCAACGAAGGATAAACCTTCTCCCGGAAAAACCCGATCAGACTCGGAATCCCGGTTTACAAGACATCTCGACAATGGGAAAACAAGACCAGCAAAGCCGCCCGAATGTGCCGACAAATCCCGATAGGAGCTGCACATATCTCGTTCTCAGGGCACACCGGATGAGACATCCTACGAGTAAAACCAGACCTCGAGTTTCCAAGAGGGGGCCCCGCAGTCTGCTCAGTTCGGACCAACACTCGAAGGAGCACTGGCCCGGGGGGGTTAAAATAAGATGACCCTCGGGCGCGCGAAAACCCGGGGGAAAAGGCTTAGGTAGCAAATGGTAAAACCAAGGTTGGGCCTTGCTGGAGGAGTTTTATTCAAGGCGAACTGTTAAGGGGGTCCCATAAATCACCCGACCGTGTAAGGAACGCAAACTCAAGGAACATAATCCCGGTATAACAGTAACTAGGGCGGCAAGAGTGGAACAAAACACCAGGCATAAGGCCGAGCCTTCCACCCTTTACCAATATATAGATGCGTTAATTAAATAAGAGATATTGTGATATCCCAACATATCCATGTTCCGACAGGGAACAAACTTCAACTTCACCTGCAACTAGCAACGCTATAAGAGGGGCTGAGCAAAAGCGGTAACTTAGCCAAACAACGGTTTGCTAGGAGAGGATGGTTAGAGGCTGACATGGTTAAAAATGGGAGACATGATATAGCAAGTGAAGTTAGCGAGCATGGCAATAGAGCGAACAACTAGCATAGCAAAGATAGAAGTGATTTCGAGGGGTGGTCATCTTGCCTGCAAGGTTCTCAGAGTTGTCGAAAGCTTGATGCTCGTAAGCGTACTCGACAGGTTCCTCGTTCACGAACTCGTCTCCCGGCTCTACCCAAGACAAGAACACAAACAAACGGAACCACAATCAACAACGAGAAATGCACAAGCAACATGATGCAAAACATGTATGATATGCGATGCATATGCGTGCTCCGGAAGGAAAATGATGAACATGGCAGTAACTTGGCAAACCAAGCATGCCACTGGAAAGATGAGATGATTTCGGTCGAAATCGATATAAAGATCACCGGAATCGGATGCACGGTTTGCAAATGGCAAGCAAAACAAGAATGACACTAATCCGCGATAAACAGCAAGATAGCACTTAAAATGCAACAAACAACAATGCTACATCACCCCAACATAGCAACAAAGCACATGGAAGTAATATAAAGGAGATGCTTGACAAAAGATGAGCACTGAGCTACGGCTAGTTCACAACATATCAAGCTCAAACAAGCATGGAAAAAGTGCAAAGGATTACAGGTTCACAGACTTAGTGAAAAACTGGACATGGCAGAAATCAGCATCAGCTAGCAATGTTCAGAGCACGAAATCAATATGCTACAGGAAATTAACATAGTAAAACAAGGCATGGCAGTGTTCTACTAAATGCACATGACAAAAGTCCCTTACTGACCATAAGCCAAAAAGGACCAGAAGATATGATGGCAAGCATGTAAACATAGCAAGTTTCGTTATCAGGTTTCAGACTTAGCAGAAAACAGAGCATGGCAGAAATATTAATATGTAGGCCTCTTTGTGAGCTTGATGCACTCACTACAGAGAAATGAATGACAAACCAAGCACACTTACAGCAATATGGCATGTTTATGAAGCTATCCATAGCAAGAACAAAAGCATAGCATGTATGGATCAACTACAACAAGCTTGGCAAAATTGCATATCATGTTAAGAATCTGCCAGAAATATTTTATAGCAAAAGTAGAGCAAGATTGAGTCATGCTAAGTCACTCCATAATTGCAAACAATTGCAGCCAAGGATCAATTACAACTATAGCTACAAAACATCCTTACTGAACATCTCCAAAATATGCATGGATCTCTCTGTAGCATCAAGTTTACATGGCAATACAATTACAGCAGACAAGGACTTAGAGAAATCACCAAGTCCCTGAAATCAGAAATATTACGGGGCCTACTTTGCATGCTTGTGCTTGTCATCACAGAGATCACAAAAATACATGGACTACACCACTGGAAAGATGGAATGGCATACTTCAAAACAGATGTAGAGCTCATGCTCATAAGATGCACAGATTAAATGATACAAAAATGACAAATCTCCAAGTTCTGTCAAGAACCAGAGAATAACAGCAACTAGCCCTCTTCCAACGACGATTTGGGCATCAAGATGACCTTTAATGAACATGATGCAATTGAACAAAATGAATAGCATTGCGAGGCGAACAATTTGACATACTACACGCGTGAATCGGAGCTACATGCACGGAGTTATCGCATCGGGAACAGAGGCACATGCTGATGAATTCTCAAGACTCGGAAAAATAAAAAGGGGCTCGGGGAAAAAGTCAACGGGCTCACGATTGGATCTGGATCGAGCCGTTCCTCGAGCTCGAGCCCGACGGCGCTCGGGGCTCCGGTGGCCGGAGCTCGCCGGAGGGAGGAAGGAGGGCGGCGCGAGGGCGGCGGTGGAGGCTGGCGGCGGGGACCGGAGGGGAGGCCGGCGACGGGCGGCGGCG
>NC_057814.1:292476686-292481885 GCF_018294505.1 Triticum aestivum | reverse complement strand
CCACGTGGCGCTCAATGATTGGCTTGGGGGCGGCGGCTGAGGGCGGCGGACATGTCCGGGCGGCGGCGGCTTCGTCCAGTGGCGTGAGGAGGGGGAAGGCTAGGGTTTAGACTGCGTTTGTAATTTGGGATGCCCACATATTTATAGGTAGAGGGAGCTAGGAGGCTCCAAATGAGGTGCGGTTTTCGCCCACACGATCGTGATCGAACGACCTAGAGCATGGAAGAGAGTTTGGTGGGTTTTGGGCTGATTTTAGAGGGGGGTTTTGCTGGACACTCAAATGGACTTTGCGGATGCCCGGTTAACCGTTGGAGTACCAAACGACCTCCGAATGGAACGAAATTTGACCGGTAGTCTCCGGGTGGTATAAGAAGACCACTTGACAAGCCTCGGTCCATTCCGAGAAAGTTTGACACACGCACACGAAAGAAAACAAGAGGGGTGCACCGGAGGAGATAGGAGCGCCGGATTGAAAAACGGACAACGGGGAAAATGCTCGGATGCATGAGACGAACACGTATGCGAATGCAATGCACATGATGACATGATATGAAAATGCATGACATGACAAAATACAAAACGAAAAACAAAACCCGACAACGGAGGGAAAACATAACACATAGCCGGAAATGGCAAGAGTCGGAGTTGCAAATATGGCAAGTTACATGCGGGGTGTTACACATGCCTGGCAACTCTTCTGGAAATACGTCAGGGAAATCCTTCACCACTGGTACTTCGTCCTGTACAAGTCCTGATAAGGAATTCACTTGAGTCCTCTTCGGCACATGCCGGGATACATACTTGATCCTTCTTCCTTCTTGGGTGGTAAGCAAAATCGACTTACTAGCGCATTCAATGTTCCCTCCATACTTCGATAACCAATCCATGCGTAATATCACATTCAATCCTTGCGATTCCAATACTATTAGGTCTGAGGGAAACACGTAGTTACCAGTCCTTAATGGTAACCGATCACACCATAGACTAGCCATATACTCTGCTCCTGGCAAGGTTACTAACATGGGTGACCTAAGGGCTTGGGTTGGCAGTTTATACTTATCCACAAATCCCCTTGATATGTATGAATGCGATGCACCAGTATCAAAAAGAACGAGTGCAGTAAATGTCTTAACCAAAAACTTACCTATCACTGCATGAGGCTGTGCTTCAACCTCCTCCACGTAAATGTGGTTCACTTGTCCTTTGTTGAAAGGGTTGGGCTTCTTCCCAGCTTCCATTGCCATTTCCATTCTTAGCTTCCGGGCATTCAGTTGCATAATGTCCAGTCTTCTGGCATTTGTAACAAGTAATGTGGCTCAGATCTCTCTTAGTTGGGGTCGATGGGTTGGTACGGTTCTGTCCATTGCTTCCTCCATTCCCATTACCATTCTTGGGTCCACTATGGTTGTGCGAACCTCCTACTCCATGGGTATGCTGAAAATATCCTCCTGAATTCGGGGTAAAACGTGGCTTCTGATGAGCTCCAGAATTGTACTTCCCTTGTCCATACTTCCTCTTGCGGCTTTCAATCTGCTGCTACTTCCCTTCAATCATGGGAGCTCTATCTACCAACTCCTGGTAGTTGTTGAAGGTTGCTACCATCAACTGCATGCTTAGCTCATCATTCAGTCCTTCCAGAAACTTCTCCTGCTTGGCTGCATCTGTAGCAACGTCATCTGGGGCATAACGTGCTAACTTACTAAAGTCCTCCACATACTGGCCTACGGTGCGTCCTCCTTGGCGTAGGTTGCGAAACTCACGCTTCTTCATAGCCATAGCTCCTGCTGAAACATGGGCAGTACGGAAAGCTTGCTGAAACTGGTCCCATGTGACAGTGTCGATAGGGTGAGTGGCTGTGTAATTCTCCCACCATGATGCTGCGGGTCCATCAAGTTGATGTGCGGCAAAACGCACTCTCTCCGCATCTATGCATCCTGCAGTGGTTAGCTCCCTTCCAACCTTGCGGAGCCAATCATCTGCAACAATCGGCTCGGTGCTGCTAGAAAACACCGGCGGATTCAACATCAAGAATCGGGCCAAATGATCAACAGGTGGTGGTGGTGGGTTGTTGTTGCCTTGGTTCTGTACTAACACTTGCATTAGGGCATTCTGCTACTGAATCAACTGAGTGATCTCCGGTGGAAAAACAAATCCGGGGTCGCGTCTCGGAGGCATCTGCTGGGTTTAGAAAGGATGAAAATTTAGAATAGAATGAGGTCTAGAGGGAAAACACTACCCATATGCACATGAGACAAACACAAACAATATCACTCAATCAATTCAAATCAAGGCATACAATCGATCTAACTATCGTTACAAAGTGCTCGGACTATACTATATACATGGGGAAATACTACTACTGATTATGATGGTCTACTAGAAATTTTGATCGGAAGACTCCATGATATCTGCTCCAGCTTCATCAACAAAATCATCTTCACTGGGGTCCGACTCGGTGTCGTCGATGATGATGTAGTTCTCTGGGCAAGTAGAATCGTCATCTTCTCCTCCTAGTGCTGGGTCTCCCATGAAAACTCCGAGCTTCCTTGTCAGGTCGTCATTCTTCTCCACTAGTACGATGATTTCCTCCATATAATCCTCGCGAGTAGCCTTGAGTTCTTCGTCCAGTTCCGTGATCTTGGTCAATGCCTTCTTCAGATCTATCATGCCTGCGCACATTTGGTTCTCCTGGCGACGAATGTGCTGGTTTAACTCCTGGATGAAAGCTGCAATCGATCTATCCTTCCTGGTGCTGATCATCTCCAATTGCTCATCTCGGCACCCACAAATCTGGTAGATTGTATCCTTGAGATCATTGTGGTAAACTTCTCCAATTCGTCCCATGGTGATGTGGGCTTGCATGCTCTTTCCTAAACTCCAGGTTGGTGCATCAAAGGAAAACTCTATAGGCTTAGTGACTGGCATGAACGTCCTTCCTGGAACTTGAACTTGAATCATCCAGCGCTCCTCTTTTGGTAGTGTGGCATTGTAGGTTCCGGTGAAGCTTGGAATTCCGATGTTCAGGTATCTAGTGACTTCCTTCAAGTGGCGTCCAAATGGTGTATCTTCATCCGGTTGCATGAACTTGTTCCTTGCATCCGCCATTCCTAAAAGAGTAGAAAATGGAGAGGAGTCAGAAATGAGAAGAGAGTAGTGTTCTAGGGTTTAAGCTTGGTGGTCGTGTCCTACAGTCAACGTGTGCTCTGATACCATCTTGTAGCGACCATACCTCAAACAGTCTGATCTACTGTGCACCAGTGTCATCCCTGGATCAGTAATGCTGACACGCACAGTACTCGAAGGATTTATAATAGAGTAGCAATCACACACTTATTACATCGAGTGTCTCAAAAGAGAACTAAGGATGATAAATATGGCTTAAGGCCATCTAAAAACGATAACAGCGGAATACTTGGAAGGTAAGTGAGTCCATCAACTCCAACGACATCACTGAGTATAAGACCACGACCTAAGGCACCTTACTCGTCGTCTGAAAAGTCTGCAACATGAAACGTTGCAGCCCGAAAACGGGTCAGCACACGGAATATGCTGGCAATGTAACACATAGAGAGTAATGAACAGAATAAGGCTATACTACATGCATATTTGGCTGGTGGAAAGCTCTATGGTTACAGTTTTGCGAAAAGCCAATTTTTCCCTACTGCAAAGGAATAAATTTTATTTAACTATCATGGTGGTTGTTGAACATTGAGATGGTTCACAGCATCTCAATCCCAATTAAGAATGTGATTAACCCAATCAAATTAACTTAAGTAACATGGTGATGAGATTCACATGATAATCCAAGTACTAGATACTCAAGATGTCCTTAACCGGGGACACGGCTAACCATGATTAGTTTGTAAACTCTGCAGAGGTTTGTGCACTTTTCCCCACAAGACTCGATCTCCTCCGTTGGGATTCTCGCACTACATGGTGTTTGAGAAATGGATGACCGAGACACAGTCTTTCAGAAGCATTAGCTCTAACCTCGGGTAGACAGTACCAACCTACATCCCCTACATCTGCTAGCCTACCACTGGAAGAGGTCATGCAACCTACTCAACTATGCTAGAGCCCATAATAGCCTGTGGCTGCACACGGAAGTTTCTAGCATGAATAATCTTATGATCCCTTTGAGCCTGGGTGGCGGTCCATAGGATAATCACACGAAACCCCGGGATTTCCAAAAATACAGGCAACACTGGATTCTCCAGGTGCCTCAATCCACCCAGATGTGAGTTTAAGTTGCCACCTTAAGTTTAACCATTAATTAACAATCTCACAGCTATCATGGAAAGATCTCTCAAACCCAATCCACGTCTACTAGCATAGCATAGCAATATGAGCAAACGTAGAGGTAACCCCCAAAGGTTTGATAACAAAACAGGTAATAGGTACTACCTCATCTACTTCCCAATACCCACAATTTAAACAGATCCTAATCATGCAATGTTTGTGGATTGGTCTAATGCAATAAAACTGGGTAGTAAAGAGGTATGATCAAAGTGTTACTTGCCTTGCTGATGATCCGTGAAACCTAGAGATTCGAAGTAGCAAGCGGCGCACTCCGGGTACTCTATCGCAAACAAACAAGCATACAATAAGCACTCATCTAATGCACAGGTAAAACTCAAATAAAAGATCTAACCAGAAATTTCAACTTAAGAACTCCGGTTTGCAAAAAGAAATCAAATCAAACGAAGCAACGAAAGTAAAACGGCGAAAGAAACAAGCTTCATTTACTAATCTGGATCTAAGTCAAATTTTACAGAAGCAAAAACTTGTTTGAGTTGGTTAAACGGAAAGAGAATTTCGAGACGAAACTCTAGGCGCTTGAATCGCCTGATTCCGATAAACGAGTGAAAAGTTATACTAGAACGAAAATCGGATCAGAAATCGCGATCTGGAATAATCGCGGAAAAATCCGAGAAAAAGAAAAACTGACGAACAGTTTATCGAACGAACGTTCGTTAAATGTAACTAAACGATGAACGCGTTCGTTAAAACGAACGAACGAGCGAACGCTCGCTAAAAAGACTAAACAAAAAAAACCAAACCGATATATAAAAAAATAAACCGGGGTTTCTAAAAAACTGCACGGTTTTCCGGCGAAAACCGGCGGGACGGCTACCACGGGTCGGGCGGGATCCGGCGGGGTCGGGCGGCTCCGACGGGGTTCGGGACGCGGCGTGGGGT
>NC_057814.1:292472994-292476233 GCF_018294505.1 Triticum aestivum | reverse complement strand
GGTGGCGGCGGGGTCAACGGGCGGCGGCTTCCTGCGGCAGCGGCGTTCGGCGACGGCGGGGGCGGTTGGTGGCGCGGTCGACGGGGTCGGGGTGGGGAACGAGGTGGCGGGGCGGGGTACTTATAGGTCCGGGGGGCGTCCGACTTGGAGAAGGGGGCGACCCCGGGCGGCGGCAGCGGCGTCGTCCCGGACTCCGGCGGGAGTCCGGCTCGGCCATGATTCGGGCGAGGCGGCGCGGCAGGTGGGTCGGCTGGGCCTTCGGCCCAGTTCGGTCCGCAGGCGATTTTTTTTAAATTACGCCAAACTAAAATAAATCCTAGAAAAATAAATAAAAATCTAAAAATGCCAAAACAAATTTTTACCGTCTAATTAAAATAATTAGAACGCGATGAACATTTTCTTGTCCCTAAAATGCAATTTTGAAAACGTGCAAATTTTTTAATGCAAATAAAATGCAATAACATCCAAGTAAAATCGAATATTTGATTTTAATATTTTTCCTCCAATATTTCAATTATTTTGGAGAAGGCATATTTTCTCCTCTCATATACTTTTATATGAAATATTTTTCGGAGTGAAAAATAATTAAAACCAAAATCCTCGTTTCATAATTTGATGAAAATCAAAAATGAAAACCGGAAAATCCCTAACTCTCTCCGAGGGTCCTTGAGCTGCTTAGGATTTCGAGGATTAGCCAAAATGCAATAAAATATGCTATGCAATGATGATCTAGTGTATAACATTCCAAATCGAAAATTTGGGATGTTACAATATATGACACCACGATAAGTTTCATGAATTTCAACTAAGTTTTGGATCTACTGAATTTTAAAAATATATATTCTTCAATATTTTGAAATCTGTTGCACAGGGAAACATGCACCCAGGGAAACATATTTTGCAACCCATTTTGGTGCACATGTAGCTCAAATTTGATTTTTGCACATTAAATCCCTAGGAAATCGATCAATGTATAAAAATGGTCGAATGATGTCTGTTTTTTTAAATTAACACGACACTCCGCCTTTCGTCATATGTTCACTGCAGAACAAGTTTTACATGCCTCAGAGTGGCTGTGGTGGTGCGGGATGTGTGTGTCTGTGTGTGGGGGTGGGGGTGGGGGAGGGGTTCGACAGTACATTATGAGTCATGAACCTTCGTGTGGGATTATTGATCATTTTGTGAGTCATATATGCCACATCAAAGTCATGAATTGGTTATTTAAAGAATTACACAACCCTTTCATACATAATGTTCAGGCCACATGCATGCATTGGTGGTCCTCTCGGGCACTCTCCCTCGTGTGGTTATCAACGACGTGCCCATTCGTTAGCTCGCAAAGGTTTTCAGTTTCCACCAACAACGAGAGGCATTTGACCAAAAGGTGGATTCATCTTGGCATGTGTGTGGTGTGGATCATGGTGGGATTCCATATCAAAGTTCGAGCACGTGCGTACACACTCCCACCGGCTTGAAGTGAGGGGGCTACACGCATCGTGGTGTAGTCCGTTTCCGGTTTGCGAAGCATGTGCCACGTCAAAGTTGTGCATTGGGTATTCAAACATCACATAACACACGGGCGCATGCACGCGGTGGTTTGTCCTATGACATCATTCGCGTGTGCCTCTCTCTGTGGGCCCACCAGGTCGTCGTCGACCAGTTGAACGTACAACGAGAGAGAGGTTAATTTGACCAACAAGGATGATTCTTTTTTGGTTTGTGTTAGGTATATGCACAGTATAAGAGTATGTACATGTCAAAGAGGGGGCAACATGAATACTATATATATATGTGTGTGTCATAACCTCGCTCCATGTGGGGACTTTTCGGTTCCTGAGGCAGGTTCCACATCAAAGTTGTACGTTATATTGATATTCAAACATCACGCAATACCATGCAGGCGGTGGTTGCCCTATATATAGGAACTCACTCGCGTGTGGCGCTTCCATCCGTGGGCATGCGAGGTTGTCCTCCATCACTTTAACCCAATGAGAGAGAGGTTAATTTGATCATCAAGAAATGATTCTTTTTTGGTTTGTGCTATATAGTAGAAGTACATATATACTACGCGTCGAATGGGGGCGTACATATAGCACATACAACGCATCATGAACCTCGCGCTCTCTGTGGGGACTTTTTGGTTTCCTATATACGTGGTGCCACATCAAAGATGTGCATTGCGTATTCAAACATCACACAAAAAACTCTTTGGGCCACATGCAGACGGTGGTACGTAGTCCTATATAGGAAGATCACTCGCGTGCGACGTACGTCGCTTCTGTGTTGGGCCCGCGAGTTCGTCGTCCATCACTTTGACCCAACGAGAGAGAGGTACACATTTGACGAACAAGGAGGATTAATTCTTTTAGGGATGTGTTACTAGGTGTATATACAGTACGCGTCGAGGGGGGGTGACCAGCTTGGTCCATCACTTTCACCGACAGCGCGAGAGAGGTTAACTAATTTGACTTAGGAGGGGATTAATTTTTTGTTTTGTCTTGATATAGATCATGATGTGAGATTACATATATAATAGCGCATCTGTACACATGAATCCATCCCACTGGATTGAAGGGGAGGGGCGAGCACACGACACGTCATCAACGACCTCTTGCTCTTTTAGTGGGGACCTCTGCTATTTTCAACGCATGCACCACATTCTGGTATTCAACACATATGCATGCATCATACACCTCCATAAATATGTTCAGGACACACGCATGCAATAATGGTTGTCTTTGGACACATTCTCACTTGCTTGGTTATGGCGGCAAGCCTATATATATTCATGGGCCCGCGTGGATGTCCATCATTTCGACCAACGACGAGAAAGGTTACCAGGGTGGATATATTCTTCTTCGTTGCTTCGAGTTACCGTATAGTAGGACGGCCCATTCCAAGCCTAATTAAGTTTGAGCGCATGCTACGCATCGTGAAACTTCGCTCGGTGTGGGGATTTTACGGTTCCAAAGCATGGTGGCACATCAAATTTGCACATTGGGTATTCAAACACCACACACACCACTTCCATATACATACTTGGGCCACATGCACAGAGTGGGTTTGTCTTCATGCAATACTCCCTCGCGAGGTTATCGGCGACAAGCTAGCCCATTTTGCGGGGCCATGTGGACGTCCATCACTTTGACCAACAACGAGCGGGGAGAGGTTGTACGACCAATATGGATTCTGCTTGGTCTGTGTTACAGTACGTCTTGGTGAGATGCCCTCCCCCCGAC